>NW_026693171.1:0-3216 GCF_021218885.2 Marmota monax
GCAGGATGTCTTAGGTGTTCTCTAGAATGGAGAAAGTGGGTTGAGAGAGGGTTGGGCTGGGTCATCTCTAAGGCCCCTTTCCAGGGTGTCACAGCAGCTCTCAAGGAGCCCAGGAAGCAGAAGGCAGAAGGAAGAGGGTGCCCACCTCTGACCCTTCTCTCCTTGGACTCTGGTGCATTTCAGTAGAAACCCAAGGGCAGCCATTGGGAATCGGCCCAGCAGGCTCTGAGCAAGAAGAGGGAAACAGAGAAGATGAGGACTCCGGAGGACAGAGCCGAGGAAGAATTCACTCCAAGGCAACAGAAGCACACTTACTGCTTCATGGTGATGGGTTTCTAATTTTGCCCAACCACTCCCCAAATGAGCTCTTGGTCTCAATCCATTATAATTTAAGGTCCATAGACTCTGAGGGAGGGTATAAGGAAGTCTGTGGAAGATGAGCCTCTGCTTCTGGAATATATTGTGAAAACTGACTTCAGAGTGCACCAGAACTAGGAAAAGAGATTGTCAATCATCTTTCCCATCGTGGTGCTATTTCCAGCCACCCCTCAGCATCCATAGAGGATCAGTTCCAGGACCCGTACAGATACCAAAATCCACGATGCTCAAGCTCCTGACACAGATGGTGTATAATTTGCTATAACCTACGCCCATTTTCCGTATACTTTAAGTAATTTTTAGATTACTTGTAATACCTAATCAATGCCTACATATAATTTCATTTGTATGGATTCATTGTAGTATCCAGCCCATGGGAAAATTCAAGCTTTGTTTTTTAGAACTTTCTGGATTTTCTTTTTCAAATATTTTTGATTCACAGTTGGTTAAGTCCAGGGATGCGGAATCCACGGATCCATGAAAGCCAGCTCTGTGTGTGTGTGTGTGTGTGTGTGTGTGTGAGAGAGAGAGAGAGAGAGAGAGAGAGAGAGAGAGAGAGAGAGAGAGAGAGAGAGTGTTTATTACTTGGTTGTCATTTTTTATAGTGTCTTCACTGAACTGGGCCTAGTTCACCCTCTTGGACCAGAAGGGCCTGATACCATAGAGATAAGTCACCACCTCCAACAGAGCTGGTCTGGAAAGTGAAATGAACCAAAGCCACCAACCACCTGGCCTTCCCAGCCTGAGGGCACACCCTCCCTGCCTAGAGAGAGTTCACCAGACACAGGCACAAAGAGTGCTGTCCATGAGGCAGGAGGATGCAGGTCACATTGGGCATGACATCACCCTGGCTAGCTGAGCCTCTAAGGACTCTAACAATGCTCTCAAGACTCCAAGGGACACATACTCCAGGGACTCAAGGCAGCTACAGGTCTTTAGGTAATGAGTTCATGGCTGCAGAAGTCAGATGATTATCACAGCCTGCCCTCGTACAAAGAATGACTTCACTGGGCTGGGAGCCAGGAGAACAGAAAAAAAGAACCTGTTCCTGATCACACCTTGAACTCCTTAATAACATTCAATGGAACCCTTCCTTCAAAGGAGGAACATCAAAGAATTTATGAATCCCCCCACCAAAACAAACAAACAAAAACTCAAAAAACCACTTCGTGGGGTATAGGACACTTTTTGAAAATTGGTTATATATAAAACCACAAAGCATCAACAATTACAAATACTAGACATTATAGACTGTATTCTTTGACTTCAATGAAAAAAAAAATATTTGACTAGAGTTAACTAAAGATAACCACTAGACCAAAAAGTAAAATCTTCTGAATCCTCAGAAGAGACAACTACATGCTCAGGAACAAAGCAAACAGACATACAATAAAATCTAAGAAATTTAGAAGTAAACAGAACTCATAATATAAAGTTGGCGCAAAATTAAGTCATCAAGCTTATCTGTCATGCTATTTCTTATAAATAGGCTAAACTTGCTTAAAAAAAGAAACCACTAACATATTTGATTGATACATGTAATTTTAGTTATCACAGCATTATTTGTAATAGTAAATATTAGAAGTAATCCTAATTTCCTTTGAAAAATCAAGTGACCAAGTAATAAGTTCCATATAGTGGGACATCACACAGCTCTTCAAAAGAATGAATTAACTCTGCATGTGCTAAATAAGACATGCTCTCCAGTATGTATCACGTTTTTAAAAAGCAAAATGAAAGTATTTGTAACCTGTGATTATTTTGTGGATTTTTTTTTTTTAAGGAATGTGCTCATTTTTAGGATATCTCTGGAAAGGTCCACAATAAACCAGCATTGGGGGTTGCTCATGGGAAGAGAAAATAGGTGGTTGGAAACAGAGGAGAAATGCTTTTTACTATCCTCCTTTTGAATTTTGCTTTTGTACCCAAGTGACTATTACTAATTTTTAAAAAATTTAATGAAGAAATTTTTAATAAACTTTTAATTAAAACTTTAATTATTTTAACTTAAAATAATTAAAATTAAACATTTTAATAAAGAATTGACTGATTGAATTGGATTGACTAGTAATTATGCATAATGTTTTAAAAGTGATCAAAGAATTACCACTAGTGACAGCTCTGGTTCTTTAAATGTCCCAAGAACATGCCACATAAACTGTGCCACAGCAAAGAGGAAACAGGAACAAAAGTAACAGAACACTGGAGCAAAAGCCTGAGGATAAGTCACTTGGTAGAAGAAAACAGTATGTGCACCAAGAAAAGAGTCCAGATAATGCCGCTGGGCTGAAAACATAGGTCTTACAACGGATTAGAAAAAGATAATTGCTCTGATTTTGTTTCAATGGGTAAAGAACCCAGATAATCCAGAAAGAAATAAAAGAGGCCATGGGGTACATGAAAACATAATCAAAATCCCAGTAATGAAGGAAATGAGAAAAAAATAGATTCATGGCTGCCATCCTGTACTAGATCATCAAAGATGGAAAATAAGTCTCCTAGGGTATGAAGAACTGAATGTTCTAAGAGACAGTCTACCACATTTCTGAAGGGCAATCGGGCAATGTTTGGGTTTTTTTGTTGTTGTTGCTGTGTTTGCTTTGTTTTGTTTGCAGTGTCTGGGATCTAACCCAGGGCTTTACTGATACTAGTCAAGCATCTTCCCAGTGAGCTGCATCGCAGCCCCAGGTGATGTGTATTTTTCATCTTTGACATGAGAGTTTCTCTAAGGAATTGATTGGACAGGAGTTCTCACAATACAATTGCATTCATTACTGCCTTGTTTATGATAGTGACCTGGGCATTTAAAAAAATATATATGGTATACCCAGTACAATT